>NC_039251.1:23409524-23452262 GCF_003368295.1 Carassius auratus
TTTTTCACTAAAAACCATTGGTAGTTCACTGGTAGTTTCACTGTCCCAATGGTCTAAATCTGACTGCTTATAGAGGCCCGAATGTGACAGCGAGCGCAGCAGCGACAGAGCATTGGAATTCAGGTTAGGAATGAACTCCCTAATGGAGAAAAATCGGAAGTCAAGTGACCATCAGCTGGTCGAAGTATGTTTGATCAATACAGTCACAAGGTCTCAGGTATGCAGAGCTGGAGCCTTTACACAAGGGGGCAATTTTCTGCCTGCTCCTGTTAGTCAAATGGCTTTATTGTTAACCAGTACATAAATGGCCTTACACTCTCAGCATCTTGCCAACAGGAAGTATTTAGCACTATGTGAGTCACTCTCTTTTGTTTGTCTAGCTGAGGGTGATTTAATTAGTTGATGACCCAATCAAAGTGCACCTTTGGCGGCTAACAAGCACCCACTTCTAATTAATAAGACTTGAATTGAGTGCTCTGACTGATGTAGACTAATGCGTGCCAAACCACTAAGTGGATTCGGGAAATAATAGTTCGCAAAACCAGGCTTACATTTTCATGATATCTAACAGCCTTAACATAATGCTCAGGTCAAAGAAAAGGGTTTATGGTGCCGTCTGTTATGAGAAAAATGCACAACGCAGGTCTGGTTAGGTTAAAAGGGTGTGATGAGCACCTTTAAAACGTGCTGGAGCCTTGGCCCATCTGCCTGCCTGCCGTCCTGCCTCCAGGCTAATGGGAAAGAATGAGAAATATTTTGTGCTAACGCCATGCTTAAAAATGCCCATCGGGAGATTAGCTGCCCCTCCCCAGTGCTGCCTGTCTGTGTGCTGCGAGCAAAAAAGAGGACTGTTGTCGTCCTCCGGAGCTGCAGACACTTTGATTTGGGGTTGTCTAACCATTCGCTTCTTTGTCTCTGTCTTTCTCAGGCGCTGAAGACGGCTCAAGTGGACGAGCACTGCAGGCGGCTTGTTAGGGTGCTCATGAGGTGCTCAGTAGTCAGTGTAGATCCTGTGTTGCAATCAGCAGCTACATCTGGCTACTGGGTCTCTGATGGCATTTTCTGCTTCCTGTTGGCACATTCCTTTCAGATTGTGTGGTATGTTATCACAATGTGTGCCTCATCCTGTCAGAATAGGACTCGCTTTTTCATGGACGTTAAAGAGGGCTCATCACAACAGACTGTCTCTTCGACCAGAGCAATTTGGTGTTGCTTTTACACATTTTTAGCTTCGTTTATTGTGGGTTTTTCTTGTTTGTTTTATCCTCAAAAAATTCGATCAAGGTGAGTGAACTGTCAACGTGTAGCTAAAAGTCTCGGGAACCCATTTCAGATGTCTTTGAAAGAAAGGATTGAGACATTGTTTCTTGTTTGACTGCTGAAGTTTCAGTTTAAGTGATTAGGTAACAAAGGACAAGGCGACATGTCACATTCTCTTTGTGATTTGCCTGTCACAAGGGGCTGTCTTTGTGCAAATGTTTTTGAGTAGTTGAAGGCTGACAAATAATGAGAGTTAAATGCGCAGACGTGCTGAATCCCATTGGTTTCGGGGAGCGAAGGATGAAGTCTTTTGTGCTGTCGTGAACCTGGCATACAATGTAGATTTCTGTGTGGTACAATCTACAGCTACATTGTCTGCTGGGTTTCAGGCCAGCAGAAAAAGCCTGCTCAGCTCAGAAATTGAAAAGGTGAGTCGTTAAATCGTCATGCATGCTTGAAAAAGACTTATCCTACTATGAGAATAATATACAATAAAAGTACTGAAAGTATAAAAACTGTGATGTGTCCAATTATTTCTCTTCGTGTTTAGTCTTACCGTGGGTTCAGCTTAATATTTGTAGAGCTGCACAGAGTCTATCCAATGACAGACTGACAAATTTCACCAGGGATTAAAAAGGCATCCAAGATATTTCAGCCGTACACCCAGAAGAGCTTCTTATCACTATTACCCATCTGCGTTTGAATACACCCACCAACAACACACACACACACACACACACACACACAATGAAAGTTAGAAGAAAAATTCAGCAATCATGCAATATAAAATCACATTCCTAAATCTTCCTATATTGCGTACTGTTATGTCTTTAGGGATTCGATGCATAAAAAAACTAATGAAGAACTGAAGAAAGCCTGAAGCCTCCAGAGAACTCGGTTCATTAAGTCCTCACACAATCTGACTACGATATTGACAGAAATGCCTTGCAGGAACGCTGTAGCACATCTCTCACAGTCCTCACTTTGTGTTATGTGTCTTTTTGTAATGCATTCATACAGCAGCGCATGCGACCATATTCTAAATAACAGCATAATATAAAAGCAGTACAGAGGATTTATGACACTGCAAGATAATGCAATTTTATAAAACAAACACCTGTTCCTCTCCAAAGAGCACTTGTTTGTTTGCTATGATTAGGTTCATGTGAGTTTTTAAGAGAACCACATTCCAGAAGTTCCTGACCATTTGAAATTCCCTTTTGCAGTGCCTGGGTGTTTCCTGCAACAAGCAATTAGTTTGTTTACACTGATGCAAATATCCCCAATCAGAACATATTTGATGTTTAACATATTTATGACATTGACACTTAATCATTTAGTAAATGCTTTTATCAAAACAACTTGAGAAGCCATTTTGTCATAGAAGAACTTAGTTTATTCATAATGCCAAATTTCCACAGTAAGCAAATATAAGGAGTGAGATTTTGATGAGATGACCAATCATGTCACATTCAACAAAATTTTCATATCTGTTTAGGTCACAGTGTTAAGATGCAATCACACTTAGACTTTGAACGCCATTCACTTTCATCCATATGCATGTGAGTGGGGAAAGCAGAAATGCAAGCACATGTAAAGAAGTTTTGCAAACTTGTACCCAAGTTCAAATTTGGTAACCTCTGACCTAGATATTTACATAAAGTTGTTTGACCAATAGCAGAGCTAAAAGTCACAGACTGACCTCTTGGGTCAAAATCTCAGAGCTGCATACCGTTTGAAAATTTCCAAGAAAATGGTAACAAGCACAAAAAAAAAGAAAAAAAAAGTTAATAAATATTTTTATTTTAAAAGTGCAGCATTGCTATTCGTCACGATGTAACGACACATGCTCAAAGCCAAACTGAACAGAGAATTGAAAGTTGGGGGGGGGGGGGGGTCTGAATGCAGTGGCAGTCGGCACAGGTGTTTTCCAATGATGCCATTTCCCCCTTGCACTACTGTTTGTACAACAGGAATATGGAGGCAGGTGGTCATGAGCCTCTCATGCGCTCTAATACTGCGAGCCACTGCTTAGCCAGCGGATACTGGAACCACTTCAATAAAACAACAGGGACAGGGAAAACACACGTCGGGCTGCTCCAGGAACAGCCACTTCCCATCTGTCTACTCCGCTCACCCTAACAGACACAGCCGTCATGTATTCCTTCGTGAAGCACTAAATTCACACCCTCAGACGAGGGACGAAACCATTTCACAGTGATTAAAATGTCTGACAACTGTTAACATTTTAAATTGAAATGCAAAATATGACTAATGATATGAACTTGTTTTCGCTTAAACTTGTTTTACATTGAATTCTTACTATTACAGATCATTAACTAAGAATTTGCCCTCAATTAACTCGTAATTTGCTACTTATTAATAGTGATGTAGTTATCACGTTTAGGTATTGGGTAGGATTAGGGATGTAGAATATGGTCAAGCCAGAATATGTGCTTAATAAGTACCAAAAAAAACAGCAAAATATGTTAAAAATAAGAAACTAGTTAATAGTGAGAATTGGTTCCTATACTCAAGTGTTATCTTTACATTTTCTGAATCAAACACGATGCTGCCATTGCTAACACCTGTTGCTCTACAGGAAGTCGCGTATCTGCACACTAAATCACAAATCATAAATGGCGCGCCACACTTTCTTTTCAAACAAGAACATTTCTGTTCTTTGTGAGCTAAAACACAGTCTTCAGCAACATGTTTTTGCCGCACTAACATTTCCAGAGGGGAAAGTGTCCAGGGTGAAAGTATTCCAGTAATGTAAACCTCTGAATAGCGTGTAATGGAAGTAAATCGCCTCCTTTGATATCTTGTGCGGCAAGAGCTGTGGTGATGACATCAGCGGGGGTCCTCCGGGGCCATGGTTGGGCTTGTGTGGAATGCCTAATTGATGCCTCTGTCAGGGCTTCCCTTGGGTATCTGAGAGGACTGATAGAGCAGATTAACCGTGCAGTGTGGGCCGAGAGCTGGACCGACGGCACTGACGTCATTTGTTTCAGAATATCTGCACGGTGAACTGCAATGTCGTCAACACCACATGCAGTTTCCACCTCTTGTTTTATTTTATATAATCGGATACAATTAAGTCATGGACGCACAAAACCCAACACCACGCTTTAGTGTAGTTGGTTTGAATTTGGTGTAATACCCAGATAACCTGAAAATCTTATATAGCGACGTTAATCTCAGTCAGCCCTGACCTTTTCACACTCCGCACAAGAGTAGATCTATTCAAATATATTATAGATATTCTTTCTACCTCCACAGTCCATGTAGCACATTATAATATTGGGGCTGTGAATGCGAAACAATAAGGAAACGCTGCATATTAAACACTAGGCAAAGCAGGGGATCACCGAGCATGCACTTTACATGTCTTTTATATGGGGCTATTAAGTTTGCGCGCTTGGATGTGTCTTTGCATTAAAAGGCACTGTGGAAATTTCTTTGGCGCACAAATGGATTCGACAATAAAACGCTCACATTAAAAGAGTGCTCGCAGGAGCATTGTATTTTCTCTTAATACCTGAGTGACTCATAGAGAATCTCTTAATATCAGCGCAGCTCACGTGGACCTCAGTGCCAAGGGCAGATTAGAAACTGACGAAAGTTTCAGCATTTCACTTAGCTGCATAGACTCCAATCCATCTGCTCGCTCGGGTACCATGGAGACGAGGCCTTGTCTCGACTGTCAAGATTTTCTGGACGGAGAGCGCTTTGTGCGAAAACTGCCTCTCTCCAAATGCTCTGAAAGATGAGCCAATAATTATATAGGCAAATAAATCCTTTTTATTAAAAACTGTGTTAAATAGTCCCAAAGGTTGTTGTTCAAAAGCAAACAAGTTCCCTTAAGACGACCACTAAACAGGCTAAGAGAAATGATTTGTATTTTGCATTTTGCGCATTACAGAAATTTCATCAGTAAAACTTTTAAATAAGGTTCCAGTTTTTACAATAATTAATGCATAAAGGTAACATGAACTAATAAAAGACAACATTTCTACAGCATTTATCTAATCTAGGTTAATGCATTTTATACAACTTAAAATGTAAAACATGTATTATATGTACATATTACTGTAGTTTTATTGATACTATTAACAGTATTGGTAGTAGTAATCAGTATTTATTTATTTATTTTCTCCAGGTGCTTTCGGTATAAGGTCAAATTTTCACTATTAACAAACCATTAACTACAACTTTTTGCCTCGATAAGCTCTTAAATTGCTGCATATTAATAGTAAGGTACAGTCGTTTGTTAAGTTTAAGTATTTGGTAGGATTAGGGATGTAGAATATGGTCATGCACATTTGCTTTATAAGTACTAATAAACAGCCAGTATATTAAAGTGATAATCAAATAGTTAGTGAGAATTTGTTCCTATACTAAAGTGTTACCTTTGGTATTTGTTTGTTTTTTAATAAGAGATAATAAATAAAATTAAAACATTTTTATTATTATTATATGTAGAGCATTAACCTTGCCTAATTAATACTGTGTTTTCATTGATGGTTCAGGATATTTTGGAAAAGTGTCTGTTTTTTATACAGTGAAGTCCGTTTTATTGTATGAACAGAAAGAGTTGAAGTAATTGTGTGGTGTGCAAAAGAAAAAGAGTCAGGTTTGGAACTATAAGAGGGTTTGTAAGTGGACAGAACTGCATAATTGTAAAGTCCATTTAACCAAGCTTCTGTCATCTTAATCGGATCATTTGCTGTGAATGATAAATGAGTCTCGTGGGAGCCAGAAGCTGCCTATCCAGCACCAAATCTCTTTCTTACATCCGAATACTGATATGACTCAGAGCTGCGCCTAACGCCTGTGCTATGGGTTTGGTGTGACCGTTTGGCATCTCTGGCAGCCCCCTGTGTGGGTGGGAATGCATTCTGTCTGCATTACTCAGTACTAAGTACCTGTGAAGCTTTAACAACAATACACTCCATCAACATCCTGCAAGTCTTGTCCTGCTGTAGGGGGTTATCTGTTTATCCTGTAGGTAACACTGGCTACCTCACGCAGGGTGTACAGTACACACATGTGCTGGTCTCATGACCACAGCAGACTGGGCGGGAAGACGGTGGAGGGTGGGAATGTGTTATGTGTATACACAGAGACCACACTGAGTGCAAGTTCAGGGTCATAACGGTATCTGGGTGACATGACGTGGACCAGGAGCCACCTCAACTAGCAGATTAAACAAACATTTTGTTTGTTGCTTCAAAGGATATTGATATCAAAACTATCACAAAGACAAAAACGAACAGTAAAGTAATCTTCAATCGACATAAAAATATGAGTCTGAAATTTAAATGTGCACTACAAAATTAATAAAAACTTATTAGGAGTACAGATGTCCAAAAATGACTTTTTTTAATTTAGCAATTAATCTCCCAAATTGAGCTAATCTTATCAAATCGACCTAAATAACCAATAAAATTATGTACCATAAAAATAACTAAAATTGAATTAAATATAAAAGTCAGTAACACTTCATAATATGTATACACTAATAAAGTACTTACAAATCATTTGCAAACTATTCGTTTATAGTTAATTCATAACTGTAGTTAATACATTAACAGACTCAGTTATTTAGTAATTAGCACTGTAACTAACAAACTTATTAAAAGTCTAATGATGTATTAAATACAGTTTATAAACTATGAAATATCTGTAACTAATAGTTTGCTAATGATTTGTAATGATTAGTGTATACTTATTTTAAATGGTCAAAAATGTGTCAATTTAATCTATTATTTTAATAGATTAAAAAAATACATTTATTCCTGTGGTGGATGATTTGGATAGTAAAATAATTCATTCATTACTGTTATTATGTTGTAATGTAAACCAATATGCTCATTTAAAAAAAATTGTGTAAACTATGAAGCTTTTGTTTTCAGAATTCTTTAATTCTTCTATTTAATTAATTATTTAATTAATAAAAACGTTAAAAGAAACCATTTATTTAAATATATATATATATATATATTAAATTTTAAATGTCCATACTCTTTGCTGAATAAAAACAATAACAATTAAATTAATAAAACAAAACATTAAATAAACACTTACAGACCCATTTTTTTTACAGTAGTGTACAGTATACAGTATACACTATTGTTCATTGTTAATTCATGTTTATTCATAAAACACTGACTATTAATTTGTTCCTTTATAACTTGAAATGTCCAAAAATGTATATGACAAAAATTTACTTAACTTTATTAACCATACTGTTAACATTCTAGCTACATTAGATGAAAGATGAACAATGGGTCTTACCTGTGAAGTCAGAATCATAGCATTTTAATTGAGCATCCTGGTCCTTTCCAGCCAAGGAAGAGGATCCCTCTAAGCCCAGATGCATGCGGCGGATGTGCTTCACTTCCTCTTTCCCTCCCTTCCTTCCTTCTCTCTCTCTGTCGTGACTCATGATCCAAGGTGTGCACATTCCACACTGCATCCTGCCACTGGAACGAGAGGAGGTTAAACAGACAAACACAAATCACATGAGACATGATCACAGCATGCATTCAAATATTTGGACTGCAGACAGTTCTGGGCATCCTTATCCTCTTTGTTGGCATAGACGACTCCAATATGTTCATACATTCATTTTACATCCAATAATGGAATAGGTGCCCATGCGTGATGATGATGGCAATCATCTTTCTAGTGAACATTTCCAAAATGGATTACTAAAAATACAAATGTTTCCACAAGCAGTAATCCTCGATCCGGCAGGTTAGGGGTGATTGAAGTTAATATGTGCACGGACAGGACTAGCTGCTAGGCATCTGAGGACAGGTCAACGGTCAAGGGTTAACTGTCTTTTTAATATAGCAGCATGTCCTCATGTCTCTTTACCCTTCTCAACTGTGACATCACTGCCTTGCTATGCTGATGCTAAACATGGTGTTTCAGTTGATTGTGAATGAAACAATAAAAAGCATACAGTTTGATAGCCGACTTATCCTTTTGTCTTTGAGATTTTTAATGCATATATTATATTATTCCTTTTTATGTTTAGAAAAGATTATATATAACATTTGCATGCCATAGCCTAAGTTCAATTGTGAAAAAATTGGGGGTTTGCAACATTTACATAGTGTGTGAATATTTACATTAATATAGATTTTTGGACAACTCATTAAGAATGCAGTGATTAGGATATTAATCAATATCAGGTATGTCATAGAACGTTTTATTTATTATTTTTTCCCCATATTTTATAAGTGTTTCCCCAAAATGCATTTTCCTGAGATTCCCTACAAAACAGCAATATCTTACTAAACTAAAATCACACTACAACATTTTTGAAAATATGTCTTTACAAAAAAATGATATATAATAGTTACAAAAAAGAAGAAAAAAGAAAGGAAGATAAAAAGGTGATGTCAGCCAATTTTAAAAACCAATGAGAGGAAGTTGCAAGTTCCTTACTAAAGAGTTAATACATTAAAAAATTAAATTCTGTCATCAGTATCCTCACCCTCAAATGTTGTTTTTCTGTATAACATGAAATGGTGAATTTGTATAATCATTTGTATAATCACACATTTTCTTGTTTCTATATAAACAGTTCATGACTATGTTTGTCAAGCTCTAAAAATGAATAAGAAACGTCATCCATATGGCCACTTGAATGTCTTATATATTTTTTTTTTTTAAATCTCACATTGCTTTTCAAATCAAATATGGCACCATGCAGGCATTAGGTTTGATGACTAATAATAATGTCATTGTAAAGTCAAATTTGACTACGAAACAAGAGTCATTGTGGATGTCTTGTATTTGACATCATGTTACATTTGACCCTGATGTAGGAGGATACAAACTATGTCATTGCAATGTTCTTTCATCAGATCCACTGCTCTTAAAGGAACAGTGCAACAAATCTACATTTACTGACTCTCATGTTGTTCCAACAAGGTAATTTTGAATAATGTACAACAAAAACAACTTGTGCTGATTTGGATAATTAGAGTCTATATACAGTAAACAAAACATTTTGATTTAATTTTTTTTTTATTGATGGGTCTATTTCTTTATATTACTGCCATTTTTGTGCCAGGGTTCCACAGGAGCATAAGAGTGGCACTATTAAAATAAGGTAATGTCTGGCTGTCAATTGTGACACTGCTGTTGCTCATTACTGTATCTGACCACATGACCCTGGTACGATCCCTGATGCCCTACAGAGCGGGACAGTAGCGCACAAAGTCTGGCTGTCCCGCACAAGATCTGGCGAGGCAGCACAGCTCAGCAGTCAGGGAGCATCTGACCCCAGCCAGTGGCATGTGACACGGGTTAGATTTTCATTCATTCCCTGAGCCCTGTAGAAAGGAAGCTGTTGTGCAATATGAGGAGGAGGGGAGAGAAGCCATCATTGATGGATGAAAAAGAGGAAAAAGGCATGGCAGAAATGAACACCACATGACAGGAGGCCACCGTACAGGGATTACAATTTTTCTCTCTCTCTCTCTCTCTCTCTGGAAGTCTTTATACCATCTATAGAGTTCATCTGGTAAGTCTTTCTTTGTTGATGCACTCGCTTATCTAATTATACTAAAAAGCAGCTGATGGCAGAATTAACCAAGACACTTAAAAAAAATGATATGGTTTATCCAAAAATGAAATTCTATCATCTTTACTCACCCTCATGTCGTTCCAAACCTGTATGATTTGATATGACCCGTATGAAGAGATATTCAACACAGTGTACTTTTTCCATACAATGAATCACTTTTTCCACATTCACTGTATTAGAAACAGAAGTACTATGAACATTGTGATGTCTTTTTTTGTGTTTAACAGCAATGATGGGGAGTAACTAGTTACATGTTACAGACAAAACAATAAGGTTACACTTTATTTTAAGATGTCCTTGTTACAGTGTAATTATATATTTAAGTACTGAGGAATATTAATTAACTACATGTATTTACTATATTTTAGGGTTAGGATTAGGGTTTGGATTAGGGATACTTGCATGTAATTATGCATAATGTATTGTTATTACAAAAGTAAGTAGATGTAACGTGTAACAAGGTCACCTTAAAAAAACGTGTAAAATAAAATAAAAAAGTAAAGTAATCTGTTACAGCTACTGAGAAAAAATGTGTAATTAAATCAGTTACTTACGAATATGTTAATGATTACAAACGGGGTTACAACTGAATGTTCACACACGTACATATTTGATAGATAGGGCCCGGCGATAGAGGGGGACCCCCAAGGGGGAAACACGACTAAGGGGAATACAATTGCAATTTTTATTGAGAGGGACCCCCGGTGTGTGATTTAGCAAGGGTATCACAGAACTCGATCTGTTCGGAGGGGGAACAACACAGTCAGGGGGTTCAGAACATCATAAGGGCAAGTACATGACAGAATTTTCAGTATCTTTTTAGATTAGAGAACACATATTCACTATACTCATCTCAATAAACTCCTAATTTGCTGCTTACTGATTGTAAGGAAGGTTTGTTGTAATAGTTTGGTTTAGGTATTGAGTAAGATTAAAGAAAATAGTATCCAGAATGAATTAATATCTGCTTCATAAGAACTGATAAACAGCCAATATGCTAGTTAATAGTGAATAGTGTTCCCTAATCTAAAGTGTTTTAGAGAATTTTCATTTTTGGATGAACTATCCCTTTAATGGCTGCTCCAGTGACAGCTTTACAAAAGCTGAATCTGTGATTTCGAGCTTCTCACTCTCTTTTATTTGAAGACCCTCTACAACTCGGCACACAGCAAGATTCTGAGTGTGTCCTTTTGTTTCGAGTAGCTTAAGAGTAAGACTGTTGCCTAGCGACTACCCTGCATTACAGCATTACAACACATACTTCAGGGTGAGTGTGTGCATGTTTTCTGTGTGTGAATCAGCTGAGAGCCTGTTTTCCAGTGCAGGGGATATCCTAAGGGTTGATCACTAGAGAAAACATCTCCCACCTCAACACATTTATGGATGCCAGGCTCTGGGACAGTAAAACGCATCCCATCTATCTATCTATCTATCAACACAACTACCAAGTCTGGGGTCAGCAAGATTTTATTGTTTTTGAATTAAGTCTCTTACTAAAGTTGTATCTATTTACAGTAATATTGTGAATTGTATTGTTAATGTCATCATGCTGTTGTTACATTTTTTTAAATATATAATTTATTCCTGTATTTGGTGTTCAATAAACATTTCTTATTATTATCAACGTTGAAGACAGTTGTGCTGCCTAATATTTTTTTGTGGAAACCATGATAAAAAAAAATCAGGATTCTTTGATGAATAGAAAGTTCAATAAAATTACAGTAATGTCTTAACTGTTTCTATATATATAAAAAAAGCATTCTTCCTGAATAAAAGTTAATTTCTTTCTAACAAAATCTTACCTCAAACTTTGCATAATGGTATATATACAATTAATCAAATATATATATATATATATATATATATATATATATTTTTTTTTTTTTTTTAATGTTCAAGCTATTTCCTCACTTTCTCACCAATGAGATTTCTTATGCTTCTTGTCACAAAGTTCTGGTTTAAGTGCAAGACTTTGAGCTCTAAAGAGTTAAATGCAATGCTAAAGCATTGAAATACGAGAGCTGATGAGGAAGAGGAAAGCGAGAGAGGGCATTGGAGGAAATTCAGGGAACCAGGGTGAACAGTCGGAGAACAGTCTTTCTCCATTTCTCTCATCTAAACACAGACTTTCAGATGCTGAACTCCACAGAAGTGACAGCTCTGTTTCTCAGCAGCCATTAACAGCATTGCTGGACTGACACTGCAATGGCTGCTATACGCCACCCGGCACAATGTGACCACAAAAGGGGTTGGTGTCACTTTCTTGGTGCTCAAACTACTTTGAAGACCCCATTTCATTGGCAAATCTGAATCAGCTTTGAAAAATGCAAAACGACTGAGTCATACTTCCTCTTGGATATGACAGCGCTTCCTCCACTAACTGATCTGTCCTCCCTCCGCTCCCCTCCCCACATTTTAAAAAACGTTAAAGGGACGGAACATGGAAGAAGTGAGAAGCCAATGAGTCCACTCTGGTCTCAAATGTAATAAACCTACATGGAAATATAAGACAGGCAAGCTCAAAATAAATGACTCAGAATGCATGTGATACTGTATATATGGCCTTGATTTAAATCTGTTTATATATTATAAAGCATTTTTTTCTCTCATTTTTTTTGAAGAAAATTCAATTCAACAAGGGTTTATAATTTTGATCAAAAGAAACAGTAAAACATTTGCATTACCAAAAATTCAAATTTTCTAGCTTAATTTTTTTTATTTATTTTGAGCTTTCTTTTCTCCAAAAAAATATAAAGCAGCACAAGTGTTTTCAACCGTGACAATAATAAATACTTCTTGAGATTTCTGAAGGATCTGAAGACTGGAGTAATGGCTGCTAAAAATTTTTTAGCTTTGCCATTATAAGAACAGATTATATTATGAAGTACACACACACACACACAAACACACACACACACACACATATATTGGTGAGCAGAAGACATTTTGCTCAAATCATGCATAAATCTGAGAAAAACAGAAGAATATATTATACACATTTTATAAAAATAATTTCTACATTTTCTACTTCTGCATTATTATTATTATTATTATTATTATTATTATACAATTATAAATTTATATTAAAATATATTACATTTATTTTTTTTATATTATAAATACATAAATCATATTAAAATAAAGATATAAGAATAAATAACACTTCTATCCATATGTGATCCCCAGTGCAAGGGAAATTCCAGAGACTGATAAAACAAAAAGAAACTGTTGCACTTCTGCAGACCCAGCATTTAGCATGGCTGCTGAACTATGAATGATCATTTAGGTGATTTGAGTAATTGCTTAAACCTAATATAAAAAAAGAGGGAAACATTTGCTAGCAACACGTATGTCACACAAGCAAACAAACACAGTCCCCACACACCTAACAAACACACACCCTGGTCAAATGGTACGTCATTTCTACAGGTGTCTCTTGTTAGAAGCAGGATCTTCCTCTCTGCTTTGTTGACACATAACAGCACAGCCATAAAAGACAACGACAATCGTTAGATGAGTGACGCCGACATTGACACAAACTGATTACTTAATAAATGATGGAAATCGAAAACATTTAGTTTCCCACTGACACAAGCACAAAGGGTCACAGGTACTGGGACCATCATGAACTGCACTAACTAAAGTCATAAAGGAATTCGGTCTTTTCAGTGAAAAACCTAAAGCTTTCGTTTTCCTTGAACTCTATTCAGGGGGTATTCTAAACGGAGTGCAAAAGATGTGACTCATAGAGGGAGCAAATGGTAGGAAGAGAGTGGACAAATATGGGCTCTACACTCTACTTCACTGAAGACATATCCGCCAGGGCTGGACGTATGCGTGTGGACAGGATCGAGAGCAGTTGAGACCGCACTGGAACCCACAGGGACCCTGAAGGTGTTCTGTCAGCATGCCAACATTGCCATGCTGATTCATACACCATGTACCGCAACCCAAACCCTCCTACAAGCCCCAGTATTTAACTCGTCGCGCCAGCAGTCACCCTGCAGATCCGATTCCTCACAGCTGACACATCAACCCAGACAAACATAACAGATCTCAAAACTGTTCCTAAACATACTTATACTTACAGAATGAATAGGAGTTGAAATTGCACTTCTTTTCTCCATCAGCTGTTTAGTAAGTTGCTCTCGAATAAAAACAATGTTCCAAAAGGACTTTCACAAGAGAATGCCATAGAAGAACCATTTTGGGTTTCTCAAATAACTTTCAGAGCTGTCAAACAGCTGTCAGAATATTTATATATATATAAGTCTGAAGGACATGCTAATAATCTAAAGAACCTTATTCCAATTTAATGTGAAATGTATATGTTCAATTGATTTTTAAGGTTCTTCATGGAACCTTTATTTATAAGAGTGTGGTTAGTTCTCATGTCCTTATTTAACTAGAATGTCTTTGTGAATTATGTTCAAACTAAAATGTCAATGTTATCATATTTTACTAGCTGTTTGGGTATATTAAAAAATATATATTTTTTAACATAAGAAATGTTGTACTGTGTTCTCAGTACAAGGGAGTTTTTCTAAATGTCAGGATGGGAAAGCTGTGACACATGTTTTAAGTGTTATATTTGTACAGTTTATCAATTACACTAATATGCTATTTGTTGGGGGAAATAATTGTCTGATATTTCTACATTATATTTCAGTTAGATTTTTTATATTTTAAAAAACAAACAAACAAATAAGTAATGGACTGTTTAAAGACATCCCTTTATACACAAATTCACTTTTAAAAAATGAACAAACGTGAAATGTTTTCAGTGCATCGATCAAAATGAGAGAAAACGAACCCCGGTTTCCCTTTATTATTCTCCGAATATGAGGAACGTTACCTACTACACAAGTATGGAGCATTGATTACCAGAGAGTCAAAGGAGGCTACTAAGAACAGTAAGCAGCTGTCATAAACAAACATCCATATTTTACAACACTTTAAGTGTCAACTGCTTGAAAATATTCCTTCTAGTTAAACTTGACCATCCGCACAAACTCCCTGTCGGTTTACTCATGGATGATTAATCGAAGAAATTATAAATAAATACATTCAAATATATATAGTTTATATCACTTCAAATATTATTACAACATTGTTTAGTGTAATAAACATTATATGTAATGAACTAAAGCACGATGCATCATTCTTATTTTGAACCAAACAATTAAATTTCAATATCATTGCGATGAATACGCATCAAAATTTCCTCAAGACTAATTCGCACGTTGCTAGATGTTTGTACAGCTGTCTAAATTCAGTTGGAGTTGTAAACACCGCCATCGCGTGGTTTTAATGACAACAAACCATAATGTGCTCTTTAGTGTCTGAAAGGCAAATAACCTATTGAAGTGAAATACCTTTTAACTTTTTCTTCTTTTCTACTTCTCCAGAGAATTCCGCCTTTAGTCCAATACAAACCGTTTAATTACATCCATTCAAACTTTTTCCATATTAAATACGGAAGCCGGGTTGTGTTGATTGACAAAAGCCCAGAGAAAAGAAAAGCGTGATTACGAGTGTCATGACAACGAAATCAAACATACAAACATCTTTTAAACACAGGTATTTACGTAAAGAAACGCTTATTTGGTATAAGTCTAATTATTTTGCATTTAGTTTGATCTTGAAGGTGTTTCAAACCTTAAAACGTATTAAAACACATATTTAAATGTTAGACATTAGTTTAAATCAGTAATGCATAACCCGTATGCCTAGCTAGCGGCAAAGATTTACATTACAATCCGTTTTGGTTTATGATAATATGGATATTACGTGCACTTTTACATAATAGCGGAAATATAATCCGATGCCACACATGAGTAAGATCATCAGCGTGAACACTAACGCAACTGGTATTTGGGGGAATTTTGTGCTTAGGACCATAATAACGGACAACTGCATCTCCGAAGTCAGGGATGTAGGTCATTCTGCTTTAAGGATGCAAATCTACACAGTAAAATTTAACTTTGCATAGATTTATTAAGCATGCCATTGCTATATAATGAATCTAATTTGGAGTATTTTTTTACATTTTGTTGGCTTAGTGCTGATAATATAGCTACTAAGCTGCAACATAGTATATATATTATAATAACCGTAGTGAGCTGGCTACATAATAATGAAGAGAACTGATACAATGTCTTGCAAAAGTAGATTAAATAGCCTATAGCCTAATAAATTATAATTAAGAAACGATTGTCTTTCATTAATATTAGATTGTCTACAATAAAATGGGCACAGTTTAATGCAACCATGAGGTCTTTGTTTGTGATAGGAAAGCTTGCAGGCGCAGCCGTTTCATTTAGTGAGATTTGGGTTAGTCACTTAGTCAATAAACTCTGTTTCCGCTCGTCCCGGGACTCGACTGAAATACTGATGATTAATCCACGGTGAGTCAAACGCGCACTGGACTATTTATGCCCCCTATATATAGAGTCCCGATCCGTTGACTCTCAGTGCAGTGTGCAGGTTTACTTCACCTCTATGCACAAACAGACATTGTGTTTATTCATTCCATTTATTTCATTTCAATTGTATTTTATTTTTAAACTATGCCTTACAATAACGCTTAATGGTAATTGATCTGGGCTGGTACATAAAGATGGCAAGTTCAACACCACAAGGATCGATATCATGAACTAAAAGGATGTTGCTGTAGCCAAATCAGTTTGGGTAAAAATGTCAGATAAATGACTGTAATGAATAGCATCCAATACAAAAAAATCCCGAAAATGGAGAAGGAAAACCCTAAAAGTACACATTATTATATCCAACAGCTTAAATATTTAACAACGTCTGTCTAAGACATTGTTTATATTGATGGGGCAAACTCAAACAATATTCACCGCCATTCATGTTTTTCAGAAAATGATTCATCGTTGACACACAGCCTTGAATAGAAGACTGTTAAATTTACTCCACTTCCTACAATACTTGAACGATGTTTTCCTGTGGTCGGATGACTAGACCAAAGAAAACTTCCAGAATTCACTCCCACATATTGATATTTTCCTTTTATCTTAAATAATCTCCAGTGTTCTCCATACAGTTGTGAATCAGCGCGAGTAAAAACACAAGCATGTTTAACATGCACTATGAATCACGCGCGTGACTAACGCGACAGGAATACACTTTTCAGTTTCAAAAGCAGCTGAATTCAGTCTTACAAGCCTCACGACTGACATCTATTGCCCGTTTTGTGTATTGCACAGCTTGTTTAATAAAAAAATTCAGTATTAGACAACAAAATTTTCAGAGGCGAATACTGCTTACTGCACAGCCTACTATTTATTAAAATGATATGCCTATTATTATATACCTATTATGTCACATACTCTTATTACATTACATATTTAATTCAGCAAGCATTATTTTAAATATAAAAAAATATGATTGCTTTTCTACACTTTAGACATGCATAATCAATGATATAATAACAATTACAATTTGATAAACTATATATTTTAATGTATTTTTTCATAATTTCTTCGATGTGTCATTCATCTTCCATATTGTTGACAGTTGTGCTTCGGTTTTTAGATTTATTTATTTTTTTTTTGCAATATTTTTGACATTATTTGTTTTTCACAAATCAATTTAGACAAAATAAAAAATTCCATTTAAAAAATGTAATATTGCATTATTTAAGTTGTGCATGTGGAATCAACAATTTACAAAAATCACCAATTCAGAAGAACTCAATGGGAACAACAGGGTTTCCAGCCTTTGCATGTGCAGCTTTGAAATGAGGCTGTATGCAGGAGGAAGTATCACCATGACGACAAGGGTTATCTTTGTTCACCATGTGTTTCCTGTCTAGGTGAGGTGTTCAGTTCAGGGAATATAACAGGTCTACTAAAGCTAACACTCAAGAGGTGCCACTTCATTGTTTAATGTGCTCATGTTATGTGTGGAGCTGCCACTATGGTGCTGTGATTCTGGGGTTTTAGGATACAGTGCTGGCTGGGATATGGTCAGAAATCTGGACATTGTACCTCATATTAGCATTTTGGTACTCCAGACCCCTTACCAGCACTCCAAGAGAAACTCCTTGACTTCAGAAGAGTCTTCTTGGGGGGATGCTTCTAGGATGAAACAGGATATTTATTATTAATATAGAAAAATATTTTCTCTTTGTCCTTATGGAGAAATTTATACTAGGATCTCTGGAACAAGGTATCCAAATGTCCAAATATTGAAGTAAATATGTTCAGTTTTATCTTCACTGACCTAAAATACTACATTCAGGGTTAAATAATTTTCTGCTTGTATGCATAAATCTATTCAAATAAGAGCACCGCATGCCATCGGGAAATAAAGCATCAATAGAAAGCTGCCCTTTTCTTCATCAAAATTGTCTTCAAATCGTGCAGCTCACAATATCTAATCATTGATCTGAGTGAGCATGTGCAATGAAAGTAAAAACAGGAAGCTAACGTGGACGCTGATTATTTCACCGCAGGTTTGAAAGATGGCTGACTGCTTGAAGATGTCTAATCTCTCCTCAGCAGATGTGCGCTCGTATGAGGGAAATTTTACAGACAGCACAGCAGGCTGGAGACCTGTGGTGCTGTCCTACGTGATGTCTCCTCACCTGCACCAGATATCAGACAATAGCATTTGCACCTCAGTAGGTAAAGGGAAATCCTGCAGCATTGAAGCTGTCCTCAGGGCCACTTCACGCTTCCAGAGTTGGGTCCGCTCCAACCTACTGCTTCCCAGCATGATGAAGGTCTGCATTCGGTCTCTGTGTTCTGATGTCTAGCAGCAGTGGCTCAGGATTTAAGGTCTGAACAATCACATTTCAAAGGGTTATTTATTTGAAAACTAGAAGGTGCCAATTTAGCACTTACAATGTGGCAAATTATTTGTCAATTATCAATGGTTCTTAAAGCAAAGCTTTGGTGAAGATGAAGGTAACGAGTGTATTTCTTCCTTTGCAGCCAAACTTAAACAGATTATGTTTTACGGATGTTTCTTCATCTTATGTTCCATTTATAAATTACAGCTGTAATTTTCTCCCACAACAAACCAATGTGCTTTAAATTAAGTTCAAAATGAACGAACCCACAGTTGAAGAAACACTATACATCACATTTGAAAACTTCAATCAAAACTCCTTTTAGGGTCCGGTAAACCCGATGCTGCGCTGTCCATCTCAGAGGCTGCTGGACCGCATTGTGTGGCTGATGTGGGAAGTGTGCAGATGAAGCGCTTCAGTGAAAAAGACAAACTCAGGCTTCTTTATACCCTGAATGCCAATTAACAACCTCTCATACTGCACATATAACAATAAGTGGCTGTGGCTAGAAGGGATACAGCTACGGCTGGAAACAAACAATAAATTAAATTGTCTACCTATAAGATTGTTTTTTTTTTTAACATCTACATCTACACTGACCCTACACTGACCCCTTACAATAATGCAAAAACAGTAATATTGTTGTACAGTGTGACAGAAATTATGCTATATTGATGTGCGCATGCCCAGTAGCTGCAGCTGTATGTCTCCCTTCTAGCCTTCTAATATAAGCGAAATTGAGCATAGCTAGCAACGTCAAGGTCATAGGTTCGATTCCCAGGGCACTCCCAAAGCATGAACTCATCCATAACCATGTCGAAGAAAAACCAAACCGAATGGTAAAGGAAATTCTAGGTGTAATCCTTGTTAGGAAGTTTACAAATAATATTGTAAAATATGCACACATTAACTCTTATTTGTATGTCCAAAACGTACGCTTCTTGCCTCGTCCGCGTTCAGTTAGGAATTACACACATCACGGAAATGACACCGACCTAAGCAAACTATTTACATTTTCAATTTAGAACGGTCGTATGCGAGAGAAAATTTCAAGTAGTTTCACGTTTCTATTTTAAAACCGTCGTCAAATATTAAACGTTTGCCTACAATCTTACCTCGCTTTCTGTTCTGTTAAACTAGGCGGTCGGATCGGGCCAGAATTGGCGCTCGGGTTCTGTGACGTAAACCCCGTCTACTCTCATTGGATAGGTAGCTACCTCAGTCATTTTGACATTGACCAGCGCTTTTAAATCTTGGCATCAATTGCAAAACTGCGATTTTTGAAAAGGTCAGGGAACTGTGAGACATAGGCTAAACTCTAAAAAGTCGCAATTATTTTTTATAGGCTATTCCGTGGAGGAAACAACCTTCCACATCAATACTAGCTATATAAAAACATGAAAATGTACACACTTGGCATGGTCTGCTTCCTGTCCTCAGCCCTACTTTTGACTTTTCTGCCTACAGAATGTTTCCAGACCCTTCCTCTGCTACCAGGGCCCCTGAGGAAAGATGATGGTCTGGTCAGGAAGAAAAGCTTTCAGGAGTCTGTTTTCCTCTCAGCTGGAGCGCCGTGCAGACATTACCTATCAACTTCTTCACATTACCCATATCCTGAGCTCTTACAGCCTCCAGTTCAAACTCTTCTACACCAATAGTTTGCACATTTTGTGTTTCTCCCCACGTCTGACACACCAGCTTCAGGTCTTTCGGTCTCCACTAATGATCTGTATCAGGTGTGATAGATGAAGGAGATGTACAAATCGTGCAGGGCCGGGGGTACTCCAGGACAGGTTTGAGAACCACTGTTCTACACCAAAGCCTCAGAGGACATGTTTGGTACCTTGGATGATAGCAGGGTCTTTATTGTGGATGCCAGTACCATAGGATTTTTTTACTTGCATGAAGGTAAGTTTTGGGTCAGTCACATATGCAGCAACATGTAAACTGTTTTTTTTTAATGGTAAAATATTATAAAGAGACAAACCTGCTTTATCCATGTATCAAGTGTAATTCAAGTCTTTATTCATCAAAGAATATCAGCTTTTTGTGTGTGTGTGTGTAATTATGATTTAGCTTTACTGGACACGAGTGCTATGTGTTATACCTAATTCATTACACTCCTCCTTCGTGTAGGATACCGCCGGATGAAGACTTGCTACCAGAACATCATCTCCTGTCTCGGATGTCTTGTGAAAGACTTCCTCCGTGTGAAACTGTTCGAGCCGCACAGAGTTTTTATCGTACTTTGCAAACATGTCATTAACAATCTACTTGTGCCTAATGATGTGCAGTCAGGTCATCAAGAAGCGGTCAGTGCACTTGCTATCTGTGCACAACAATCTCAGTCTGAGCAAAGAAGAATCACTACTGTCCAAACCTTTAAAGCCATTATGCAGACATTAAGGCCATGCATCGCTCTCATGGGTATCCTGCATGCCTCAGTAGTGACAGGTTCTAGACCAAAGCATGAAACGGAACTGTGAAATCTCAACAGTAAATATCAAGTGTTTCGGTGATCATAGCATAGCTGGCAAACAAACAATGAGACATTAGGGAGAAAAAAAGAAAAGGAAACCAGTCTGTTCAAATTGCAAAAATATAAGTCAGAGACAAGACCAGGAACTTCATCACAAAAGAAGAATATTTTAATTACAAAGACAACTCTGATTAGTAACCCATAAACCATATCAATCTTCATGTTTCTGTACAATGCTTGCTAAGCAGTTTTATTCAGGTATAGAAAATGTAAAAAGAGAAATGTTCAAAATTACATTACTCCATAAATTTTAATGGCAGGTACTCTTGAAAAAAAAAGAAGAAAAAAATGCATTCCATCAACAAATATTTTCAAGCAATAAATATTTATAAATAGTGTAAATTTACAACAAGATTAGAAATATATATATATATATAAAAAGAAAAATTTAAGTTTATTCCTTAGTCTATGTGCAACCCATTTTTCTTTGTGACTTGGCTACCCCCCAACCCCAATCTTGCTTTTTCCTTAAGAAAAAGAGAAAAATATTTACGAAAAAAGAAAAAAAAAAAAGTTCACATTACAAATTTATTTTTTGTTACCTAAAGAAAATGTTGAACAAAAAAAGCCCTACTTAAAGGAAATAAGATTGAAAGAAAATCATGTATTAGCTTTTACATGAAGTACAGAAGACAAAAGAAAAGAAAAAAAAAGAGGATTAAAGCAACAGTAAAATAAAAAGGAAGAGTCAGTAGTTTTGAGTGATTTTGCCATTTGTGGTATATACACAAAACCATTTTTCTTCAGCAATTAGTCTATTTGTAGTTTGTGTTTCAAAGAGAAGAGGTGCTGAACAAGCTGAGACAGTATTGAAGATGGAGACGAAACCACTTCACTCCAGTGGGCCGAAACTCCAAACTTGGCAAGGTTGCATAGACAAACGGCTTCGAACCAGCAGCCTTGTGGGGTTTGCTACAGAAACCAGTGGTGTGGAACTGGGTCAGGTCTCCTGAATATCAGAAAGCGATGTGTTGCGTTCCAGGGTGTTATCCAAAGAACCGTTAATGTCAATGTCAAGTTGAGGAGGAGGGCAGGGGTGGGGCCTGTGGAAACAGCCATAGCATATTTTAAGCATGCCCATTTCTTGCTACCTGAGACCATTAATCAGATCTAGAGAAGGTCAGAGTAAGGGCTTTGAGACTTACTAATGTGAACTGGTCACACACGTGCATGAGGTCCTCTATTCTGTACTGCTCTAAAACCACAAAGTTCTCAAGGTTAGGACTGCATCTCCGAGCACAGTCCTGGCAGTGCACCACGTATGTCTTACGTGAGTTACTCTCACTGGTGACAAACAGCAGATCAAAGACCTCCACCTGCAATAAAATAAAAAAAAATAACAATTATTAGTATTTTTTTATGTGCATAAATAAAAAAAGGTTTTAAGGCAAAAACAAACAAAACGACAAAACTGAAGAAAGTGTACAAATATTTACACTTTCATTATAAATTAATATTTATAATAATAATTGCCTAATGTTAAACAAAGTGTCAAGAAAAAACTTTGACTTCACAAAGCCCTGTATAAAATTGTCTAGGGATGGAAATTCTAGGATCTAAAAATAAAGCCTTGTATGAAATTACTAGTAAAAAGAAATGCTAGAATCTTAAAATTAATATATTTCAACATTCAACAGGCATATTTCATCCATGGTCAATGTGATTTCAACATGATTCCAACCTCTTTTTTTATGATGCTTTCAATTGTTGTGATTAAATGATAAGAATGTTAGAATGAATGAAATCACTTTAAACAGAGATCACATTTGCAAAGCGAAATTTCAAGCCCAAGACATATTTCAAAGCTGAGCATAACTAGAAATATTTTAAATAATATACTTAAATGCTTGTTGACATTTTCATGATTTTTCCAGTTATTTAAATAATTTATTTTTAATTAGTGTGTCAAATGATTAATCACATCCAAAATTAGTTTGTTTACATAGCGTACACTTGTACATAACATCAGAAAATGTTACATACACACATACATACATGCATACATACACAGATATACACATATATACACATATATACATATACAAGAATATAAATATATAAATACATGTAAATATTTTCAAAATATATACTGCATGTGTGTTTATTTTGTATATACATAAAAATACACAGTGCACATACATTATGTAAACAAAAACTTATTTTGGATTTGATTAATCATTTGACAGCATTATTTTAAATATATTTTTTTTTAGCGTTGACAAAGTCCATTTTAAACATTTCCTGATATATCCATTATGATACATGTAATAGAGCTTTTTTTTAGACCACTGATATGACTGAAGTCTTCGCCTCATGTGATGATTATGTAATTTCAAACAAATGTGCCAAAGCAAACATTTAATTCTTGAGTGTAAACTATTGTCTATCATTTACAACTTACGGGCAATTAAAATATAAAGAACCTTTGGTAAGAACACCAACCTGGCTTCGTGTTCTGTACTAGACTAACTGAGACTTGTCATGGCACTCGTCTGCTGTTGTGGTTCTCTTGTTGTTCTGATTGCTTCTATTGTTCTCATTTGTAAGTTGCTTCGGATACAAGCGTCAGCTAAATGTTTAAATGTAAATCTAAGAATACACACCTCACAGATGCTACAGTAGTGAGCAGGTTCGTCCTTGCTCCTTCCGTGCCAAACTAGCTCTTTTCCAGCCGTTATAAGCGCCTCCCTCAACGTCTGACACTGCTTTAGTGTCCTCAACAAGCAATACCTGAGGAGGAGGAACAGACCTTATTTAACACATCCATTAATCTGCTTAAAATTTCAGTCACGCTAGACTTCATTTTGTCCCCTCAAAGAACCAGATTCATAAATGTGGTGCAGTAAACTCACTTGATCATCTCAAAGAGTTTGTGGTCTGACACTTTGATGTTCCTGGCCATGTTCCAAGAGAGGTGAATCATGGGAACGATGGATTTGACACTCTGGAGTTTGTTCCACTCATAGCGTTCCACAGCAGACTTGTACTGATGCACTGAGGAAAAATAAATAAGAGTTAAACCCTTTGAACAGTTAACAAATACAGTAGATGAACTACATTTTAACTTCAGGTTTAAGGCTTTATCAAATATACTGATATTACATTTCACTTTTATTATTATATTTTATAAGACCGTAAAATATCACCTTCTTCAAAACTGATATGCGTAACCATTTAAAACCAAGTGAGCTGCCTACCAAGACAGCATTTTGTTGTTTTAATCGTGGCCTTTTAATACTAAATACATATATCCTTCTTTGATAAAATGAACTCAAAATACGAAATAATTAAATAATTAACTAGCAAACTCTGGTCCGAATCCAGACTGCGAAATGCGTCCATGTGGACTGTGAAGGCTTTTGTCATAATTAAATAAATGGCATTTTCAACACTTTGGAAAGTTGACGGGTCCTTAAAAAAAGTCTTAATTGGTACAAGAAAGAGAAATTTTGATTTCTCAAGAGAGATGGAAAGACAAGAATTGTGATTAAACTTCATAAGACTATACATCGAATAAATATGAGCATTGTGGGTTTCCAAGTCAGCTGCTGCGCTGCTTTGTGTACTGCCGTTCCGAAAGCGCCACCTGCTGGAAGAGAATGATTTTCCCTTTTCAATCAGTCTGTCTTCTGTTGTCAAAGACCAATATTAAAACCAACCTATGTTTTTAAGCATCAAGGTTGTAATTGTGAACTGGTGGTTCAACAAGATAACGTATTATAAAAAATTCAACAATTAAGATTGCAAAATGTTAATTAATATTACTTGGTTAATAATGGTTTAAATCACAAGAATTGATACCTTTGACTCTTAAAGGTTGAAATGAAGTTTATCATTTTATAAAACCTTTTGTTTTTATGAAAACGTGCATCTGAACTGTAAATCATGCATTTAAATTTATTTTATTTATTTTGTGCAGGTTTTGAAAAGGTCTTTAAAAAAGTATTGAATTTAAAGCTTAAATATTCTGCAGACACCCTGGTCTGGCAAAAACTATCAACTGTTTTTATATAAAATTGTCTGGTGAAGAGAGTTCATTACTGGCCCTCAAGGGGTTTTAGTTGAAGACCCTTGGTCTAGAGTGTCTGTATGGTGTGCACATATTTTCGTCTATTTTCAATTCTATGCCCATTTTGGCCCCTGGTGGTCCAATATCAGTAATAAGCAACTTGAAATATTTACCAGTGAGTGGTCCTACATTCCAAGCAATGTTGTTGCACCAGCCAATAGCCTGAACCCAATGCACAGTGCCTGTGTTAAGCCAGACCAGATCACCTGGTCGCTGGACAAAGCGATACACTGGAACATTGGCCTCATACAAGTCCTCTAGATTTGGCCACCATGACCCCATAAGGTAATTTATATTATTCCTGCATAAAGAATATGTCAGTCAGTAAGACTCAGACTTACAAACAAACTTAAATTCATATTTTACATTAAACTAATGGTTAGGAGTTTTAGCAGAATTAAACATTTGTGATTGTGCTTACTTTTCACAGAAGTCATTCATGACACCCCAGTACGACTCAGGAACAGCAAACCATTCACAATCTCCAGGGCCGATGTTAATGTTCACAGAGCAGAAGTTGTTATTTTCTTGATGACCTGAATGGAAAAATAAATGGTTTTTAATAACATCCCGACTTTCAACTCCGTAACGTCTGTATTTGAGAAATGTTTTGGTATAGCATGGTGAGATGTGCATGTGCTCGCGTGCCAATGAGCTGACCTGGTGTTCTGCTGCCTGGGACCTTCATATAGAGCTGGACTGTGTTCATGCCGAGAATTGTGTGGCCTACATGACTGAGCAGGTTCCCTGCAGACACCACCCGCACGAAGGCAGGCAGCTTACTCAACTCAGCCAGCTGCAGCTTCCACCTGCAAGGCCACAGGGCAAAGAGGTCAGGTGTGGTGACCTAACATGTCCCCTGTTCAATCATAACTCTAGGAGTCTGTCTGAACACTGCAAGTGGTCTGAAGAGGCCCGTTTGACACTCAAAACCCTCCTTCAGACTTCAATTAAACTCTCTAGAGCATCTTGATGCAGCACTAAACCACATGAGGCATGCATTAAAGTGATTTTATTACTGTTAAAGGTTATTAAGCATAACAAGAAGCTGAGTTCCTTTTTACCAAGGCAAAAAAAAAACACTTCATGAACTCAAGTGGCTTACTGCATTTATTTAAGACATTTGACCCTTAAAGAAACAAGTGATTAAAAGATTACAATTACTTCAGATTCTGCAGGGTGACTATCATCCTAGAATTCATTAAATTGTTCAAGAATTACTGTAAAGACATTTGTTACAAAGAAGGATAAGTATTTCTAAAAGAATAAGAATCCTGGAATATTTTACTCAAAAACTTTAATTTCTTTTTGACTGAAGAACAAAAGACTTTAACATCTTGGAAGACATGGGGGTGAGTAAAATCTCAGGAAATTTTTAATTCTGAAGTTAACTAATAACCTTAAATGCACAACAGATCTGCAACGTTGTATTGCATATAAGATGGTTTATGCATGGATGCTTAAAAGGGGAACAAAGCCAGTGAGCACTTACTTTTTCTCATCTGACAAGTCAATGTTGGTCCCAAACTTGATGTTCTTAAAAGGACCTCTTCTTCTGCGGACCGCACTGAAACAAACATAGGCTCCAGTTACAGACTATTGTTCTGTCAAACGTGTTTCAAACAGTTAGACTTTATTTGAACATGGACTTACTTTTCTGACAGAGCAGATTCTGCATCTGAGTGGTCTTTCTGCCCTTTCTTTTCATTTTCCTCCTGTTAGATTAAAAAAACGTGAAAAAGCATCCATTAGAATCCAAGCACCAATCATGAAGCATTTCACAGTATCAACATCATTCAATGTCTGTCTAAATCTCCAACACAGCTGGCTGAGAGCAAACACTTCCAAGTTTTTTGGATTGCTACAGAAATTTCTAATGCACCACTGTCAAAAATTCAGTGGTAAACAGTAACAGTAGTTTTACTTTGTTACTATACTTAATTAAATTTTGCAAATACTTCACTGGAGTAGTTTTGTTTTGAGTAAATATTACTTTTACATGACATTCCAAAGCATAAGATGATACTTTTTGCTTAACTACATTTCATAAAACATACAATTATTCCATAATATATCATGTGCTCAGAGACGCAAAAGCAGTGTCTGATTCAAGAACAGATGGATTATTTTCAATGAACCTTTTAAATCCGTTTGCAAATTAGAATGATCTGATTAGAATGAGTCGACAACTCACTGATTCAAATGAACCGTTCAGTGTGTGTCCCTAGTGAACTGAATAAACAAGAACCGGGGGATCTTGTGAGCACACGTGCAACTGATGCTGCTAAAACTAAGTTACTAATCTTGAATTTTACGATTAATTATTGTAACTGAAAATCATATTTAGGCAGAAATTGTCAGTTGTTAGTGACCTAATCTGCTGTAAAGGGTGATCTATTTAAGCCCACTGAAATGCTTGACTGCAGACGATGCAGACACATCAATCAGTGTCTCTGCTTTAGGTAAAAAAAAAAAGTAAAATAAATAAATTATTATTTAATTAAAAAAATAATAATTAAAAATAACAGATTAAATAAAATAACCCATGCACGTTTGTGTTCCCCAGTTTTATAAAAATGCTATGTAACCTGTGAGACATCTGTTTTTTTATTTTTTAATCAAATGTTTGGATTAACGTTAACTAGCCGAGTAGACATATAAGTGTTTTACTTTTATACTTTTGTACTTTTACTGGAGTAATATTTTATTATAAGTATCTATACTTTTACTCAAGTACTTGATTTATGTACTTCGTCCACCTGTGCAAAAATATAATTAAAAAAAAAAAAAAAACTCCAACAGCTTCCAAACAGCATAATAGTCACACAGAACATACACATCCAAACTCTTGGCATGAGGAGGAAATGTAGATTGCTGACATACTGACCCCAGTACAGAGCCAATGGACAATTAAGTTTGGAAAATTGTGGCAATTATTTTTTAAGTAGAGAGTTGAAAAAATGTTTGTTCCAAACAAAATATCCACATTAAACTGAATCCACTAATAAAATATTAAGCTAATCTCCAGACATCTCTGGATTGCATGTCTTTTTCCTAATGTGGGAATTATGACGACTCACCCGCAACGATTCCTGGAAAGACGAGGCCTGGTACTGAGCGTATCTGGCGATGGTGGTGTGAGAACGGCTGCTCTCAAAACGCCACATCTTCCTGCTTCCTGTCACATCCCAGTTCTCGTCAGTGGGCTGAGATAACTGAGTCCTCACCTCCACCAGGTGCTCTGGGTTGGCATCCACCAGAGTCTTGGTAGAGAACAATCCTAGGTCTGACATGCAAAGACAGACACCACAATGTCAACTGATGAAAACAAAGGGTAAAAACTGAAACAAATATTACATATTTAGTTAATTATTAAATAATAATAATTTCAGAAGGGGATTATTTTTTTGCATGTTTAAGGTATGAAGAGAATGTGTGATTTAATTTTTCACCATTTTCAATTTAAAGTAGCAACTAGTGACATCGGGAAAAAAACAAAATGCTGGATTCAAACTTAGGCCACCTGCATATAAACCATCATTAAACTGAAGAATACAACGAAACTACCATACCTTTTCTACAACTCGAACATGAATATGAGGTTTAGATTTCAAAACCTCGCGCATAGATTGAGGCCATATATAAAAAAGTATGGACAAACACTTTTTTTGCCATTTGACTTGACAAGCAGTATAGAAATTGTCCAAATCGCCCAAATTTTCCAAACAGCAACTTGCCACACAGTAATGATGAAATATATAATGTCTAACATTGATAGTTCATGACAACACAATAACAAGCATACAATATCAGTCAGAATCTACATTTAAACTATAATGTCACTTTCCCAAATTAGACCATCAGAGCCCATCTGAAAGCAAAAGTATACATTCCTCAAGTCATTTATGAGGTTTGGGCAGCAGGTACATAAAAACTTCATTTAAGAGGAACCCTTTAAACCCTTTTAAGAGGCTCCCATGTAATGCCACTTTCAACATGCAGATGGTGCTGTTGTCATTTACGCCCAAGTCATCCTGAAACCATCCTTTGCCAAAACTCACTTTTTGCTAGTTAAATGTCTCCCGACTTAATGCTCAGACACAAAAACAACAACAAAATCATTTAAACAAAGGTGCTAATATGCAGCAAAACTAATAAAAGGGTAAATGAAAATAATACAGACCACAGATCAGCGCTCACACATACATGGTGCTTTGGCAAGAACTCAAATGCACACAAGTGCCCAGAAACACACTCTCACCCAGCTTGAGTGCTCCAGCCAGGCCACGGATTACTGTAACGGGGTTGGCTGCGTTTGTGCAGAACTGGTGTAGCGGCGGAAAGAAAACGTCCCTCTTGTTCTCCAACTGCCAAGGATTTAAAAAGTAGATTTATTTGACTGGAGAAAATAAAACCTTGGAATCTAAAAAAAAAAGGGTGTAATTGTGCAAGCATAAATTGAGTTCAAACAAAGTTGACTTTTTCATGGCAACAAATGCCTTTAATCAGTGCAACTGGACCCTTTTGCATTGTATTTTGACTTGTAAATTTCATGACAGCAGGAATACTTGAGAGAGCAGATAAAGAACAACCAGGTTGCACAGTGTCAGATGATAGTGATGTTTTACTCACATAAATACTAGGGGTGGGAGGATTGAGCTTGTCCTTTGGCAGAGTTGGGAGGGGTGCAGGTGGTAACCGTGGAGGGGGACACTTGTCAAGCAAGATGCTATTACTGGAGACACCATTCTTCCCCAGGTTTCTGCAAAATAATTCAAGATATTTATTAGCACATGTCCAAATGGCTGTATGTAATGTAATCTTTTATATTATCCAAATGTCATTTTAATTGATTGCGTGCTACAGTGAAGACCGTGACTCTGCTGTATTCTTGTCAACATGACAGGAACATTGAGGGTCAGTACATGTGCTGTTGCTGTCTAGAAACAGGTGGAGCCATAAACCAGATCACTAGAGACATACAGGCAATGTCCTTCCCCATCAACAGCCCTTCCAGTCAAAACAAACCGTGTAATAAGACTGGAAGCACTGAGAAAATGACCCACATTAAACAACATGGCAGAGGGTCAAAAGTTCAGTAACTAAAATGTCTCTAAATAATTACAGCTGTGAGGCTGGAGCGTAGTCATGCTGGTATTTGTTCGGAATCGGAACCTTGGTGATTGTGAAAACTGACTAAGTTTGACACTGCCTGACATCTTCAGCAGCTTAGTCTCTGTGCTGTTGGTTAGTGTGGCACATTCACTGTCATTTTTAATGATGGAATAGCTTTTTTTTTTAACATGCTGCAGCGTAAAAAAAAAAAAAAATAGCAAGCAGGGATTTATCAGTTTTGCTCACTAATAGGCTCTAGATGGGTTAACAAATGCATAGGAAATTAACACTCCAATAAACAAACAAACCTGTACATATAAAATTAGCAATATAATAAATAAACCTGTGCATACACTGTGGTTTACAAGTTTGGGGTCTGTAAGGCATTACCATTTTTTAATGCCTCTTATGCTCACCAAGGCAACATTTAATCAAAAATACAATAAAAGCATTAATATTGTGAAATACTGTTGTTTGAATGCATTTAGTGTCACAAAACATTTTTAATTATACATTTTGAAAACTTGTCCTAAATAATATTTCTTGATACACTTTTTTTTTTTTTTTTTAATCAAAGATACTTTGAAAAGAAAGTTCAAAAGAACGTTCAAATAGAAAAGTTAGAAAATTTATAAAATGTCTTTATGGTTACTTTTGCTCAATTTAGTACATCCTCTCTAAATAAAAGTATTAATTTTTGCAAACCAAAAAACTTACTGACCATCCAAATTTTTGGAACAGTAGTGTGCATATATAACTACTATATTGGCAGTGTATTGAAAGCAATCAAAGACCATCTTGAAAAGAACAACACACAGCTGTATATTTTACAGACACACACCTAACATAGTTAGTAGACACATCCACGTTTCCAGTCAATGCAAATTACATTGTAAAAAATATAACATTAATCAACAAAGTATTTATCTTCCGACATCAACAAGTAACTACCTTCCAAAAAAATGTACAACTCAACAGCTCACCAATGCAAATCTCTTTCAGTGAGAACAATACATCAAATCATCAGCCTAAACCATTTTACTGCAGATTTAAACAAAATCAACTAGGATGGATTTGTATTATAGCAGAAAAGGTGAAAATAAGGTCTAGCTAGGGCTGGGCGATATGACGAAATATAACATCTGGACGATAGAAAATGTCTATTGTTTTATATAAGGCTCTATTGTTTACGCCACGATAAGGCGTTTACGGCAGAATTTTACGTCAAGATGCACCTCACGCAACGGCATGCCCATGCACGCTGAAATACATAAACAAACATGGAGGAAGACGGTAGTAGACGCGGTTCAGACCAGGGTAATTCTCAACAAGATGACCAGCCAACCCAAACCGAGGAGCTTGTACCTAAAAGAGGGGTGACTTCTGTTGCATGGACACCTAAAATGGATGAAAAAGTTTAAATGTTTTTAACTCGATGCGGAAGCGCCTGGAAAAAACGGGCGCGTTGCACCGCACTTCCATTATGACTGCGCGCCTACATTGGAAATAACGAACTTGAGCGCGCAAAATACGCAATATGTGAACGGCTCCCGTGGCACACCATACAGCCATAGCTCCCGCAGATGCAAGCATATCTACACGGTCGATAATAGCGGGTTGAAATATTTTAATGGCAGGTGTTAACACATGACCAACAGTCTTTCTTGAAAAAAAGGTTCTAAATAAAATAAATATTTAGTCCATACTACCTTTATTTGTTTTGTATATCATTTCAAACTGCATTTCCACATTGCAATTTTATATAGACTATTCATAAACTGAATTAACAGAAAAATTGCTATATCGTTATGTATATCGTTATCGGGATATCAAATGAGCTATATCGGGATATGAAATTTTGGCCATATCGCCCAGCCCTAGGTCTAGCTATGTTATTTATATTCACAGACACAAAAAAGCTTAGAATCTTATACTGTAAGCTTATAAAGCTTATAAGGTGGCTCGATATAACCATAACCAAAAAATCTGCACAAAACCAATCAAGAATTTTGTTTGGAATTCTGCACATCTATGCCCAAATGGATACAGGAATGGGAAACTCACCTGCATGCTTTGAGCACGTCACTGGAGTTGGGGTAGATGGAGACAGAAGACCACGGGGCAAACGAGGGAGGCTTGGGGATATGACAAACCAGCGGAGATGCCACCTTCAAGTGGCTCTGAGAGTCCTCCGGACCTTGGCCATTGAGCGTGGGGCTGTTAAGGCAGTTGACACTGTTCTGAGTGCTGTGATGGTCAGCTGATTTGGGTGAGGGTGTGGCCGTGGACATGGCAGAACAAGGGGAGGAGGCCACAGAGTTCCCCTGTGCCTTCAGTCCCTGGTGCAGACTTGGGTGAACGTTGTTAACTTTTGTGCCGGCAGCCGTCAACCCACCACCATTACTATTATTACTATCATTGGCTTTTCCAATCAACAAGGCAGAGAGCTGAGGATTGTCTGAACTAAGTACACCTGGTGAGCAGGGTTTCGCCCCAGCAGCGTCTGCCTGGCCCTGATGGACGTGATTAGGCAGTCCTTCTGCAGTGGCAGTGCTGTTAGGTGTCCCTGTGGAATGCCCGTTTCCTGAAAGCTTGCTCTCTTTGGTGTGCACCATGCCTTGCTGTCCACCTGAGGTAGCAGAGTGATGGGAGCTTGGGGAGGGAAGGTGATTGTGACTGGCCTCCTGCGCTAACGTGTCGCTGGCTGAGGCCGAAGGTTCGACCTGATTTGGAACGCCAGTGCCGGCTGCCGGGGTAAGCTGGGACGTCCCAGCGGAAGAGGAAGCCTGCTCGCCATTTGGACCTGCCGAATATGAACCTAGACTCTTTTGAAGCCCCTGCAATAAAGATAGTGTAAATAATGCAAGGTTAAGCAGTGAAATTGCTACCTTAAGAATTGAAAACTAGAGAAACTCAATAGACAAGCAGAAAATCAAGATGAATGTCCATTTTTCATGCCAAATGCATCCCTCTAAACTCCTTTGTACACCGCTGTAATTTGGCTCCAAATTTCAAGTTAAGATTGTAATTTTGAACCCCTTCTACAAAACAATGGACTACTCAGGAAATATTTATCCATGACATTTACGATTTTGGCACTCATCACCATGTTTATCTTAAAATTTTGAGCTGGAGAAGTTTCTGAAATGTGGTTGATTTGACACAGAACGATCCTATAGAACTTTCTTGTCATACATAACATGATCATTACGATCTTACCATATTGACCAGGACATTTAATCTCACCTGAGTGGAGTTGATGTGTTGGCTTTTCCACGGTTCATCATCCATGCTGCTGCTGGTGGGGGTTGTGCAGTTATGAGGTAGTGCATTTTGCCGCAAGTAAGGCACATTTCCGTTGCTCCCCGATCCTGGGAGGTGATTATTGCCCACAGAGATGGCATCTGTGTTACCCATGGTTCCAGCCGTGCATTGGGCGGGGCTTGCAGGGACAGGTCCATTGGCTATTGGCTGAGCAGCGCATCTTGAGAGGGTGGAGGGTGTGCGGAAAAGAGCAATGTGTGGATGTTGAGAGGAGGATGTGGAATTAGAGTTCACAGGCAATGAGGGGTCGACTATAGGACCGTTGGACACACTGGGTCGTATCTGACCCATAGCATTCAGCCTCATCTGTTGGGGAGAGAAAGACTATCAGTATTAAAAACTCAGCAAGTTAATTTAAGCTAATTCTAGCCTGTCTAAAAATTTGCAGTCTTCTATGCACATCCACACGACACACACCTGCTGATTCTGTTGCATTAGACTGAGCTGCTTTTCCAACTGTTCCAGCATCTGCAGCTGCACTGGCTTCAGATTAGCTCTGTTGGTCCGTAACTGTTCCAGAAGCTGAGAGAAAAACAACAAAACCATAATAGTTTGCTTTAAACCAGCTCTAGTATAATATCTGGATAGAAATGCATTAAAGAATTAATAAAATAAATCGAAATTTGAATTCAGAATGGCAATTATTTCTGAAAATCATTAGACACTGACAAATGACAATGAGTGCTGAAAATTCAGCTGTCATTACAGGGATACATGTTTTACAAATTATTTTAATAGAAAATGTTATTAATTATAATAATATTTCACAATATTAAGTGCTTTTTATTATACTTTTTGCTTCATTAAATGCAGCCTTGGTGAAATTAAGAAACTTTAGTCAAAAACAAAAGGAAAAAGTTGCCTGTTAGTGTTTATAAATTAGGGATGCACTTATTTTATCAGTAGAAACAGAAAAACAGCCAAAAACATGAGCCGAAATTATACTTAAAATAATTTATTGCACACTCCACATTCCACTCTATGAATGCGCGTTCCGCTCGTGTAGAAGACTACTGCTCATGCTCAAAATCTGCTCTAAATAACAAAGCTCAAAATCAAAGTCCACTCAAATAATGCGCCGACATAAAATTTCAATGTAGTATACTTGTTCCTGTTCGCAATAGCGCTGCTGTGCTGTAACATGGTGTAGTACAGCTGTACTGGGCAACCTAACACTACCCTCTGCTCACATGCTCTGATTATAATAGCTTTGTAGGTTTATACATTATTTGGACAATTAGTTTAAAAAAAGTTATATCTGATTCTATTGCAAGGAAATGAATAAAAATAATATACTGCCATTTAATATTAAGGTAACACTTTACAATAAGGCTTCATCAGTTAATATGGTAGTTAATTAATATTTCTTAATGTCAGTTAATGAGAATACAGTTGTTCACTGTTTGTTAATGTTAATTCAGAGTGCATTAACTGTTAACAATCACACCTGTTGATTTTAATAATGCATTCGTAAATGCTGAAATTAACATTAACCAAGATTAATAAATGCTATAGAACTATTGTTCATTCTTAGTTCATGTTAACTAAAGTAGTGTTACCAAGTGTTACCAATATTAATATAAATTCTGTCCAGTTTTATTGTTACTCTCAGTAAAAGTGTTGTTATTTTAGTGGCTTGTGTTTTTTAAATTCAGTATTATAAAATTGAGTTAAATTAAAAAGTCTTACAAAATTACTTTCTATTATTTAATAAAATAATAAATAATCATTACAAAGTATTTTCAGGCAAGTGCATCCAGAATTTTCCGTTTCGGTCCAGAATTTATTCCGGTGCATCCCTACCATAAATCAATAATATTCAACAATTTACAGATATAGAAACAACCATATAAATTGAATCTACCAACCTGAAGCTTCTGTGGGGCTAAACTCCAGTTGGGGACCTGATGATGACCTGGATCTTTTTCCCAGGAATCTGGTGAATTCTGATGATGAGACGAGAAACCAGTAAATAATCAAACATTGCTTGATAGTTGTAACAGATGTAACAAACTAAAATGCTGTCCTCTAGTACCCTGGCTGGACTTGCAGTCCTCTTCCTTTTGGCTGGACTGGACTGGTCATCAGTCTGGCCAGACACCATATGAGGGGGAAGAGACTGGCCTGGGATTTGGGACTGGGCTTCACTGCTCTGATGAGCTTTGCAGGTGGTCTGCTATTGGCAACAAAAACAAAATAGCAGCTAGGACAGTGGCATGAACATTTCACTAAAGTACGGTAACCAAAATTGCATTTATTGCATAAAAATCAATACTGATGTTTCAGTGACATACAGCTCCCTTATACAATATGCATAAGGATTATGTTTATGCCAACTTTCTCACTCTTAATTATATCAGTTAAATATATGAAGAAAAAATATATATACACACAGTAAATTGCAGATTTAAATCGTTCCCCAAAATTTGTGACCAATATGTTGAAACAAAGGATGATGTGTTCTGATGGGTGTTATGGTCTAATGATCTAGGAGGAAATAACTTTAAACCTTAGCAGTTTAAGATTATTCTCCAGAATCAATGTTAACAACAACATTGTTCTGTATGACTGAAAATTAAGGACCATTAAGTGGTACTTAATCATGAAGTCAAGCCTTACCACACACTTTGATGTTTCATTAGGGAATAAGAAATGTCATGGGTTCAATACAGGCTAAGCTCACTCGACAGCATGTGTTATACAAGATCTGTGGTTAAGGGGCTTCTGCTGATTCAACATACGGCCAATACTGCAAATACAGTGATGTGATATATCCGTTAATGTGCTAAAACATCGCTGTTAATCTATTTTCAAGTTTGGGTTGAGAGCTGGGTCTAAAGCAAGCTATAATGACTTTCACCTTGATATATTAGCGTGGATATATACCTAGCCGAAACTGTAGGAGGCGAGAACGAGTCTTTAAACCTGTTTGTATGCCTACTGTGAAATTACCACATCAAATGTGACGTGCTAACATGGATGCAGCTAAGATGCCACCGGGTTTGCTTCAGGGAATTTTAGTTTTTTTTTAAGAAGCTTTCCAATGGAAAACCTCGATAAGACGCACGCCTGTTTCACACAAACTCCGTCTGCAGTATATGGTGCAGAAGCAGCACGGACTCATTGTGCTTTCACACAGGACGCGTTTGCAGTCCGCTACAAGGTAAGTAAATGAGCCATTTTAATCTAGATTAATCTAGATAAAAAAAATTATCTATGCCCACCACTTAATTAATAGTTAATAGTTAATAATTATAATTAATATTTATATATTATTATTATTATATTATTATATATTAACCATAATGCCACTAACAGCGTCAAGCTTAACCTGTACTGAACCCAAAACATTTCTTTAAAAAGTCACAATGTCCAAGCTACCACTAACAAATAATTTTAATGAGTCTAAACCATTAGAAGGTATAAGAGTTTCTACTGGCTTGTCTAGCTGATCTGTTCTCACCTGTTGTGTTGTGTTGAGCGCTCCCTGTCTGGAGGTGAGCTCTGCTGGGATTGGTAGGCTCCATGCCTCCTCAATACTAGGGAGCATTTTACTTTTACTTGGTAAACTACCTTGCTGAAGATTACACAACTGAGCCTAGAAAAAGATGGCGCAGAAAACATGTTCAGTGGCGGGTTCAGCTAAGCTTGAGTCAATGCAATGGTGGTATGCATCAAATCACAGATGAAAATGACACTCATATATCATCCTCAGTGAATAATATGTCAGACAAGGGGACGTGATTCAACAAAACAGAAAGGAACTCAAAAGCAAACAATGTTAACAATCAAGAAAGAAAACACTATGATAAGCACATTAAAATGAAACATGTACACTTCCTCTCCTGATAATTTCATGCGCAAACACTCTGTCTACCTGGAGGCATTTAATGCGAGCAGTCAGAGCTGGGATGTTACTGCAGGACTTGCTGCACGTGGCATTGATGTAGCACTTGATGGCATCCTGCGGCTGGTTGCAGGACTCGTAGAGTGTGCCCAGGTCCATCCAGGCAGCCGCATGGCTGTGGTCCAGTTGCACTGCACAGATATATGCCTGTAGTGCATCCATCGGCTGGTTCTGCTGCTGATACAACACACTGGAGATGCAAGCACAGCAGAGAGGGGTGGTTAAAAAGGAAAAGCTAAATAAACAGACAGATCATTCATAACTAGATGCCACAGGTTAATGCAGGTTCAAGAAACATTTAATATCTTCAACATAAAATTTTGCCATGACAAACAATGGATGATAAACCTTTCAAATCATTTTCTAACAACTATATACAAATGTACAATTTTTCATTTTCTGATTGACTTTACTGACATTTTGGGAGGTTTCATTGTGGTCTAATTAGGTAAAAAGGGTTTCCACAACTTGTGATAGGACAAAAAGTTTTTTATTTTATTCATGGTTGCTCTCAGTGTTAAGATTGTGATAAAGTGATTACACGGCTCTGATGAGGGTCAGTGCTTTAGCTTAAATGTCTTGAGCATTTCTGTCTCACTTCTGAGAGCAACATAAACCAAACCTGAGGGCAACATCAGCCCCAAATGACCCCATTTACACCCAGCTACCCGAAAAACAAACAACAAGAATGTCTCATTTTAATGTGCAAGAAATGCCTGTGAATAATAAATAGAACCAGCTTAACCTCACAAACATCAACCATTAAAGAGCTTACCCAATTGAGCACCATGTATCTGCACTGGCCTCAGACCTTATCAATAGACTGTCGGGTAAGATATGAAAGCATCTTGGACCTTCCCAATACTTGAGTAGCACCTGCAAAACAAGCGAAAACACATCAAAACTAGACACTTTCAGGCATATGAGTTGTAGAGATTAAATGTGACAACTGTATTGGATTTGGATTTGACAGACACTTTCAGCAAATTACAGTGGATTCGTGATATACACAAACTCAGTTTTGTAAAACAAATTAAAATATAAACAATTAAAAAATATATCATATAATATACATGGAATAGGAATTTCATTTAAATCTGGTAAAATGTTTTGCTTACCTGCCCAAGAAATACCAAGACTGTCCCGAATTGGGGTCTGCTTCTAGGACTTCTGCAGACATTGAATAGCATAGCTGCTCTTGTTGGCTTTATCTCCCAACTGTTCGACCGTGTGATGCATCCAGCCTGAGTGAGCGATGGGAAATATGAGGATTAAATAACAAGCAGCATTCTCAACAAAACGACTAGAATACTCTCTGCCACAACACTAAGCCCTGGTGTGCACTGTGGAGGCTGTTACACTGGAACTCGTAAAGGGAGCAAATGGTTCCCCCTTAGTTATCTTCAGGGTAGGGTGGGGAGATGAGGTGGAGCAGGATCGAGGGGGGGTGTGGTGGTTTCTACCACCACCAGCAGCTTCAAAAGGTTTCAGCAGAGATGACTGTCCAAACAGCCCTTCTCCTATCCATTCCCAGCCAGCCAGAAGTTGTTAAAGAGAAGGAGATAGACAAAGGCAGTACAGACAAAGAACTTCCCCCATGTGGCCTGGCTTCTCCAATGCACTGATCCCAGCCGAGCTCTTAACACCTGTGGCAAGCGCCTGCACCCGGGAAACGTTACTACAGCAACCAGACCATTGCCAACAACTGCAGAGGGCAACGTGGAAATGGTTTTATGGTAGCTGAATTTTTTTTTTTTTTACTTTCTTTTTGGAATAGCAAAAGAAATAAGCTTGGTGTGATGAAGAGCTGGGGTTTGAGGATTCACAACACGCAACTGTGCTAATAATTAAAATGATTTAATTACTTATTGATGCTTTTAACCCAAAGTACATTGCAGACAGCTCCATCCTGGTGTCCTTTGCTCATTGGTGCCGCTTTCCTAGTTGATAGATTGCCCTTAATTCATATTTCTAACCACACCATGGTATCCCAAAGCAATCTGCACATTTTATTATTAGCAATTATGTCTGGCAAAATAGCACACCCTAGAGAACTGAAAAGTATCTTAGAAAACCTGGACTGCACATTTGGGGATGCTGTTATTGAGAATCCCACTTATGTTATTTGGGGAGATGGCATGATGCAATACATTAGTGAGGACGGTCTGTTATTATGACAAAAAATTACCTAATCTGAAAATTAAAACATGGCTGAAAAAACCTAAATGAAATATCCTCTCCTTACAATGTTTTTAAAAATCCACATCAGTACAAATCTGTGGAAATTATAGCTTCATAATTCCACAAACAGCTGTGCAGAATTTCAAAAAACGTAAATGCAAGTTAACAATAACCTCACCACCCTCTTGAATGCTCTTTATTTTTCCACCCAACAAGACTGTGATATTTGCCACGGTTTGCCACATACATTCTTTTTTTAAAACACTGAGAATGATCCTGATCTTGTATGCTAAATCTGTGCAGAAAATTGCAGATTGCCTTCTTTGACTAATCAAGACAGAAATCACACTGCAAACATTTATCTAAATAGGAAAACCCACAATTTAAAATAAAACCTGGTTTCCCACACATTTTGACAAATGAATTTTCATAACTTTCCCCAGCTGGTTGTGATTACTGGATGGATTAGGATCATTTTGTGAACACTGCACTGCAGTTGATGAAATATTTAATGGCTGAGCATAACTAGAAACATATCTGATGACAGAAATCAGGACTTTTCCATGACTACTATGACATTTTACTAACTTCCATGACTTTTCCAGGCAGACAAATTCACAAATTCTGATATTTCCAGGTTTTATATGACTGTGGGAAGCAGCAAAACAAGCAAGTAAAACTCACACTCACCTAATTGTTGGAGGCGTAGTTGCCTTCACCTGTGCAGGGAGATTCTCTGTTTGTAAAAGACTCTCGTAAGCTTCCTTTGCGATACGGTATTTCTTCTGCAGACAGTCAGAGAAGGAAAGAGATGTTTGAACAGACAAAAGGGTCAGCACTTTTACGGCCATCTGGTGGACAACAAAGGGCCTCGTCAGACAGACTACAATGTACGGTGTCAGGAAGAGAGGAAACAGACTGGACACTGACCAGGCCAGACACAGGGACAAACACACAAGACGAAGGGGGGAGGGTCAGTCCAGACCAGACAGACTTAACATGTCAGACAAACAGAGACATGCTCTGAATCAGTGTTAACTGAGAAGCCCTCTCAGGAAAAAGTGTTTGTTTTTCTTAGTGACCTTGACACAGATCTTTGTTGGAGCCGATGGCTGACCATCATAGCTGACCAAAACGACTCCAAACACACTTAAAAGCAATCTCATCTGTGTGTGGTGGACAATAAAATTAACCTATTATAAATCTTAAGCATTTGTTGGCTGATTAGTGCAGTCATCATTCCTTACAGCAACATTTGTATGTACATTTCTATGAGATTTATACAATTGCATTACATTTTAATTTAACATAAGGTGAGGTGGATGTTTGTTGAACAGAAATGACTGAATGTGTAACAAGAGTCTATCACTCATCATAAAGAATAACTAAAGGTAAGTTAAAGCAAACCATGAGGGCAAGGTGGGGATCGGTTGGTTGAACACATACAGCGTCAAGGAGGTGCCCAAGAAACAAATCCAATCAATCAAGAGTGTATGTTTGTAAAAGCAGTAAACTGTGAGCAAAAGAAACCCAGGGACCAACAACACTGCCATATAACCTCTAGAAACTGTTTCCTTTACAAACAGTCATTTACAAGGCCAATTGAACACAACAGTAAGGTTTTGGCTGTTTCTAAAATAACTTTAAATCTGGTAATTATGTATGAAGTACTAGTGAAATTACAAGATTCACCATCAGAAAAGCTGACGGTATCATGAAAATTGTGATCATGGCTACTAGCAGCTGCAGTTTCTGGGAAATTTGGAAACTTTTTTGGGGGAAAAGTGTGAATACTGTGAAACACCTGATGAATGCCTTATTAAAGGGACAGTTAATCTAAAATGACTTTATTCACCCTCATGTTGTACCTCCAGGACTTTTTCTTTCTTCTGTTGAACACAAAAGAATATGAAGAATGATGGGAACCAAACAGTTGCTGGAACATTCTTCAAGATCTTCTTCTGTGTTCAACAGAAGAAATGCGTACTGGTTTGGAACAACATACTTCTCCATTTCTTCCCCATTTCTCCCCCACTTCTTCAATATACTCAAAACCTGAATGTATGGTTCTTGAAAATTCTGGAATCATGTTACGTTTAAGTTAATATCAATACACCATTTCTACTAATAAAAAAAGTTTGAAAATAAATGTATCTTACAGAATTATCATCTAAATTTTTGACATCACAGATTAACATTTGTTGTCTATCCCACATAGCCTTATCTTCAGTTGCTTCTAATTAAACAATATATATGATGACTATGTCTATAGATTGCAATTTACTTTAAGAACCAAGGTCTGTGTAAAAGCAAACAGTCACTGTTGCCTTCTATATTATCCAGAACATTATACCCTAAAATATGAGTATCAACAAAACACTGCTTACTCTGATAAAACGTTACAAAAAGGGGAACACTCACCTGAATTTCATATACATGAGCGATGTGGAACTGAACTGTAGGGACAAAAAGAGGAACTGATCAATACCGGAAATCCTATTCTAATGGAAACTTTGCATTCAAAACCAGCCTTCTTTGTCTTCACTGTTTCAGCTTGAGTGTGAATAAGCTTATGGGTGTACAGACACTGGGAAGGAAGAATATTAGCTTGCACCTTTGTGCACTTCAAGCATGTCATAACTGCCCGTATGCAAGGCAACACAAGGCTGAATACAGTCATGCAGTTTCCCTGGAAACTGGAGTCTCAGGCAGGATGGAAATGGTAAGAGGAAAAATCTAACTGAAGAAATACTTTTTTCCTATAAAAAAGACTCTCAAGTAGACAACAAACATCGCTGTTTGTGGCAAAAAAACAAAACAAAAAAAAAACTCATGCATAATGTGACAATGCAGTTTCATAATAAAAAAAGAGATGTAATAAAAATGAACACGCATTGGAGGTACTTACTTTCAGCTT